>NC_061111.1:74862447-74869297 GCF_002878395.1 Capsicum annuum
AAATAGAATAAAGTGTATAAATGCCGGACCAATAATAAAGTCCAATTTCTATGGAACTTGAAAGGATAGGTCAGATCTGGTGAGCATTCAACACATGAAGTAAAATGGTGGAGCATCTAATATCCACTAGCCCAAACACTACTATTACATCATGAAATTGGCTAGTTTGACGCTAGCTGCCAGCATACGGCAACCCTCTTCCTTTATCCAGGCTTAGAACAGACGAACTTTTACAACATACACAGCATCTAAGTTGCTCGGACTCTTCAAAAATGTCTACGGATATGTGTCGGATCCTCCAAAAATACACTATTTTTTGAAGAATCCGACACGGGTGCGGCAACATTTTTGAAGAGTCCGAGCAACTTAGCACAGCATAAGGTAGAGAGGCCTGTTTCCAGTAGATCCTCGACTCAAGTAAAAATATTAGAAAGCAGTTCTAAAAAGGAAAACAACTAGAGAGAAAAAGCCAAGACAAAATGCGAAGAGAGTATGACAAAGAATACTGAAAGGGAACAATTACTACAAGAAAATACTACGATAATCTCAATGCAAAAAACATCAAATAGTCACAGAATGGAATAACAAGAAACTCTCAAAGTAATACTACGACTACTAAAAGGAATAAGTGAAACAACTCTCCACTACCTAACTAACCATCTAACTTGATCCAAACTTTTATGAACTAAAAATCAAATATAGGAGAAAGTGAGAGATGACATACCATCCTCTTAGGAATGAAGAACATCCATTGTCATCACCATGATAGCCATAGCCATCGCCACCGCCGTGGTACATGTGCTGAGGTGGTGGTGGTGGAGGGTATTGATCATTAAAGTAGCCCTGATAACTATGGGTCCCAGGAGGTGGAGGTGGAGGAGGGTAGCCCCCTCCATTGTAGAACCCTGGTGGCTGTGGCATCCCCGGTGGTGGGTATCCTTGTGGTTGGGGAGGCGGTGGTCCATGCCCTAAACATATTGTCAATTCAAACACAAACAAGTTCAATCGCAACAATCAATTGACAAATTCCCTACTACTAGCAATTTAGTACTCCTTAGTCCCTACATCCCAATTTACACCGCACTAATGAAATTTCGAGAGTCAACAAGGTTTTTACCAGAATTTTGCTATGTCTTTAAAATATTATAAGTTATTAAGTATTATACATATAGTATTTTATATAATTTTCAAATATATAAATTTGATTTAAAAAAACTTACCCCAGAGTCCACTTCATCCCGAGGTAGCGGTATGAACTGCCCTATATTCCAACCTTCTCAAACCCCACTTTGTGGGAATATACTAGGTAGGTTGTTGTTTTATTTTTAAAAATTTAAAACCTTCTATGTCTGAATTCATGGTCAAAGTTTACAAATTTGAATTTCAAAATTCCAACTATACCACATAAATTGGGACAAAGTATTGAAACTTGGGTGATCATGAAAATTGGGGGTTTATATTGTAACTTTCACCTAAAAGGAGCAATACATACAAGAACAAACATGCAGGATGCACTTACAATGGTATTCTATATTGCAACTTGCCTAAACGAAGAGAAACAAGAACTAGAAGAAAAATATTTGGCAAAAAGAGGTTGAATCTTGGGTGAATTTTTACAAATGTTATTGATACAATAAATTGTAGTTAATCAGTGTGATATGTATTACTTTTATGCAGTTATCAATTATATATCTATCATTTCAAAAAACTTAACGCTCCTATGTCTGAATTCACTATTGAAGTTTAGAAACTTGAATATCGAGATTTCAACTGTCACAAAAATTGGGACAGATGGAGATATCAAAGATTGAAACTTGGGTGTTCTTGAAATGGTAAACATATTTTGCAACTTGCCTAAAAGAAGAGGAAAAACATATAAGAACTAGAAGAATGGATGATTAACCAAATTTACTGGTGAAATATTTGGCATAAAAAAGGTTGAATCTTGGGTGATTTTTAATAAATGTTATCGATATAACAAATTGCCTAAAAAATAATTTGATTGACTGACCTAATTTACAAGACATAAAAAAGGTGGAAAATAGGGAAATCTTGAAATAGAGTATGTTAATGATATTGTAAGATAGATACCTGGTGGAGGGTAGTCAGGGTAGGGACTTTCATGAACATGTTGGTAGCTCATTCTGATTGTGTTTTGCCTGGTTGATGGAGAGTAGTTGTGATCTTGAATGAAATGAATTGAGAGGAGGAAGGGGCAGATGAGTTAAATACAGGGACGTTGAAACTTAGTTGTTAAGGTGGAGGAAATAAGTACTGGCACGTCAGAAAGATAATTTAAGGGTCATTCTCAACACTATCATAGTCATTCACATGTTGGCAGCACAAAAACAGCCAGGGGTATTTTAATTCAGAAAATTACGTTGGCTCAAAGCATGATAATCATGATTAGGGACGGAAATGGTTTGATATTTGAAACTTGGATTTGGTATTTTAATATTTGATTTTTAACAAATACTATATTATCATTAAACTAAATTAATTCAATATTATTTATTATTTTGAATTTTAGTATCGATATTTTGTGATACTATAAATCGATTGCTAAATGTAGCAATATATATTCAAAAGAAAGTACAAACAAATCTCTTTGTTAATCAGTTAAAAAAAAAATTTCAATCAAAATAGAGTAGTCAAAATTCTAACGTATAAATATTTTGTTTTATACTAATAATAAGTTGTGCATTGTTAATATTTTAATAATATATAAGTTACTATGCAATTATGTACTTCAGTACGGTATTCGACCGGTTTTGTTGTATGGAGCGGAATGTTGATCAATTAAGAACACCCACATCCAAAAGTTGAAGGTGGTGGAGATGAGGATGTTGCGATGAATGTGTGGTCATACCAGGAAAGATGGGGTGAGGATTAAGATTATTCGGGAGAAGTTGAGAGTGGCTTCGGTGGAGGACAAGATGCGAGAAGTGACGTTACAATGGTTCAGGCACGTGATGAGGAAAGGGTCTGATGCTCTAGCGCAGAAGTGTGAGACACTGACTATGGATGATTTTAGACGGGATAAAGGTAGGCCGAAGAAATATTGAAGGGAGGTAATTATGCATGATGTGGAACAGTTATAGCTTACGGAGGACATGACCCTTGATAGGAAGTGTGAAGGATGCGGATTAGGGTAGAGGATTAGGAGGTGGGAGTGCGTCGGTTACAGTAGGGGAGCGTTCTTTATTTGTGTTTGTAGTTTCTTGTTTATGGTGTTGAGTGATGTCTATGATTTCGGATAAATAATTTTTAGTATTATCATGTGGTTGTAGTATTATCTTGTGGATAACGGTGTTAGTTTATTTGCATATTGTACTAGTTTATATGCATTTGTGTTTTATGATTGCTATAATGTTATCGGTCCTAAGTTGGGGGTTTATCGGAAACAATCTCTCTACTTCACCTAAGGTAGTGGTAAGGTCTGCGTACACTATACCCTCCCCAGACCCTACTATGTGGGAGTATACTGGATATATTATTATTGTAGTACGGTATCTGATACCATAACAAATATCATAATACCAAAATTATAATAGCAAATTTTCAATTGCGATACGATTATTCGGTATACACAACACTTAGATTATTTTTTAAATCATTCACATGTTTGCTTAGATTATTTTTTAAATCATTCACATGTTTGCAGTACATAAAAGATAATTTAATATTACAAAAATAGATTTTCACTTTTACTTGACAGTTTTAACATATTAAGAAAAGATAATAATTTATTTTTTATATTTTAACCTTTTAACAATAATTATTTATTTTCAAAATTATTTTTCAAGATCTAATACTAAACATCAATTAATAGGAATAATATGATAAAATAGTTATGATAATTATTGTCAATTAAATGTCACAGTCAAATATGACAAGTAAAAATGAAGTATAAGAGTAATATATAATATACTCTCTATGTTTCAAATTTTTGTATTACTTTTCATTTTAGCCGTTTTAAAAAAAAGAGTCTTTTCTTTTTTAGCAATTTTTGTAATTGTAATTCTCCACATGGTATATAACATATTTTAGACTACAAGATTAAAAGATATTTTGTACATTTAACATATCTTTTAAAAATTTTATTTATTTTATTTAATTTTATATCAAGTCAAAATAGGATAAACAAATTAAAAAAAAAGGGAGTACTAAAATTTTGGCACATTAAGTATTTGATTGATCGATCAAAAATAATTATATCTGCTAATCAAATGTACATCAATTATACACCAATAAAATGTCCTAACATTATGTATATCCCACAGCTCTTAAGCTATTATTCTGGAAGTGCTATATAAAGTATAAAAAAAAGGTCCTAAAATTTTCACATAATATGTACCACCTTCAATTTTGAGCTTTGAATCAGAAAAGAGAAATGTCAAAACTCGCAATTGTTATATTTGAGCTATGATTGAGTTTGAAATTTATTATTCGTACTGTAGTGAGCTATGATTGAGTTTGAAATTTATTATTCGTACAGTAGTGGAGCCAAGCCTGTCAAATGGGTCGGATTGACCCGACCCAATTCGATCCGAACCAATCCATTTAATGAAATCGGTTCGGTTTGATCCGGCCCGGTAAGCCTAAGGACTTTAGGGTATCGGGTCCTGGGCTTTTTTTTGTTTTGAGCCCGATTAACCCGATCCAGACCCAATCAAATTGGGGCCCACCGGTTAACCAGTCCGGCCTGATTTTTTTTTTATATATATAAATTTTTGGATTTTGGGCCCGACTATCCGTTGGCCCAAAGGTTATATAGCCGTTTTTGGGTCCAAACGGCTAGTTTGGGCCCATTAATTAAAAAAAAAAATTACTTTTAAAATTATTTTTTAATTCCAAAAATTTTTCTATAAATACCCTACACCTTCAAATCATTTTTCACATAATTTTTTAATTCACTCAAATCTCAATTCTCAAATATTCTATAAATTTAATTTTCTAAAGTGCTCATTTTAATTTTTTAATTTTGCTATTACAAAGTACGAGTGGAAGTTTCTAAAGTCGCAACCTTCAGATACTTTCAAAATTTGATATTGTCGTTCCATCTCTTACGTTTAATTTTTATTTAGTGCATTAATTGTTGAATATTTAATTTTATTATATTTGTGTATTTTGAATTATTTTAGTTTAATTT
The DNA here is from genome assembly GCF_002878395.1 of Capsicum annuum. Lineage (NCBI taxonomy): Eukaryota > Viridiplantae > Streptophyta > Magnoliopsida > Solanales > Solanaceae > Capsicum > Capsicum annuum. The sequence goes on from NC_061111.1 coordinate 74,867,600, forward strand.
ATATTATGGATAAATTAAGAAACCTCGCTACTAAAGGTGTTAAAATTTTTTGTTCCGGAAGCGGTAGTGGTGGTAAAATATGAATTACTAGCGGTAGAGATAGTTTCAAGTAGTAGATATACCCGTGTGCCTCTGACACCGCTTAGTCAACCTTTTGAGGAAGAAGTAGGTGTACCTTTAGGTGTAGGTGCTCACGATATGGACTATGTAGAAGCTCAAAAAAATTACGGTATAGAAGAAGAAAATGAAGTAGATACGGTTAATTTAGATGAAGATGATGAAAATATTGGTGAAACACCCGCAGTAAGAAATGCTAACGTTAGATCTGAATTGGTTAATCTCCCTTCCCGTCCTCCCCGTGCCCCAAGAGCTCGTAAAACAACTAGTATTGCATGGCAATTTTTTGAACGTATATCAGATACTGAGGTGCAATGCAATATTTGTCAACAAATATATAAGTATAAAAGCAAAGGCAAGCAAGGGGGTACGGGTACTTTAATGAGATATATAGGTGATGCTCACGAAAGAAGTTAAATATTGCACGAGGTGGTGGGGTTGTTGGTGGGCCAACGCAAACTAGAATAGACCTAGCAACCGGTCAGGTAACGAAGAAGTATAATAAATTGAGGGACCGGGAAGAAATAGCTAAAATGGTAGTTGTGGGTTGTTTGCCTTTTAGTTTTCCTTCTTCTGATGCTTTTATTCATTATATTCAAGCAATTTATAATCCTATGTTTAATGGTGTTCCTAGAAGTACTTGTCGATCTGATATTTTTAGACTTCATTCACAATATTGTTTTTATTTATCAACATTGTTAAAAAATATTTAATGTAGATTGTCCCTAACTTCTGATCTTGATCATGCTGTAAATAAAAATGATTATTTAACCGTTACTTGTCACTGGATGGATAGTAATTTTGTGATGCAAAAACATATTCTTACTTTTTTATATGCTGAAGATCGTAAACATACTGGAGATTTTATTATTGATTCTTTTGTTAAAGTTGTCGGATTTTATGGTATCGAAAATAAAATCTTATGTATTGCTTTTGATAATGTTTCTAACAACAAGACTGCTATAAAAAAATTAAAATCTAAGTTATCTCTGTCGTTGCCTGAAATTTTTCATATTAAGTGTGCATGTCATATATATAATTTAATTGTACAAAATGGTCTTGAGTTTTTTTACCTTTATATTGAAAAAATTCGTCTTGCTATTGGTTTTATTCAAGTAAATAATCGAAGAAAAAGAATTAGAGAATTTAAAGTTAAATGTCAAGAAAATGGACTTGCACCGATATTGATGCCCGAGGAAATTGATATTAGATGAAATTCTACGTATGATTTTTTAACAACAACAACAACTCAGTATATTCCCACACAGTGAGGTATGGGGAGGGTGAAATGTACGCAGTCCATACCGCTACCTCCGAAGAAGTAGAGAGGTTGTTTCCGCAATGTATAATTTTTTAAGAACTTGCTATAAATATAGAGTTCCTATTACACTAGCTTTTAACCAACATTGCGGTTCATTTGCTGATTCTGCTGATTGCATGCTACATGATTCTGATTGGGTTGTAATTAATTATCTTGTTAAATTTTATTTTTAGAAAAATTTTATGTAGCTACGGTTGAATTTTTTGGTGCTTATTATCCTGCTGTTTGTAACATTTTGGCATATATAGCCGATATTCCTG
>NC_061111.1:74872297-74888417 GCF_002878395.1 Capsicum annuum
AACTATAAAAAGGTGAAACTATTTACACCCTGTCAGGCTACCACCACTTGCATGTGGTGTAGTGTTTTACACGCGCTGCCACGTCAGCACCACGTCACTAAAAAGTATCACTTTTTTATAGTTAAGGTGTGTAATAGGTCACTTATATAGTTTAGGTGTGGATTCGACTTTTTGACTATAGTTTGGGGTGGAAACGATGACTTTTCCCTTAATGTTTTTAGCCGTTTACTTTTGTTATTTAATAGGCTGGACGCGCCTAAAATAAGTGTAACACACGCGCCTTAGAATGGGGGTTGCGGGGAGGTAATAATATCACTTTTTTATAGTTAAGGTGTGTAATAGGTCACTAGTATAGTTTAGGTGTGACTTAGACTTTTCGGGTATAGTTTAGGGTGGAAATGATGCCTTCAACACCAAAAGTCCGATCAATTCTAAATATATCTAACCTTTATAATCAATTCCTCTAAATTATTCGAAACAAGATCAAGCAACACCCGGTTGATTTAAACATAAACGCTTAAACACTCCTTATTTTATTTTTAAAATTTTGCTTGAAATAGCTCCTTATTCACGATAAAAAAATCAACATAAAATCAAATGATACATGTCGAAATGATAATGGAGTGGAGCTGGACGAATTTAATGTTAAAAATATATTTTAAGAACACAAAATATACGAAGAAGAACACAAGATGAAGGGTTGATAATATGAACATCGAACACATGATTGAGGCTTGAAATACATGCGAAACGCTTACCTAAAAATGATATTTACTCTCTATCCTCTGAAAGATTGCTATGGAATTACGTGAAAATATTTTTAATGGAAATGAGAAGCCTATGGAAGTCCGCACTAAGCAAATGATGAAGAAATTCAATTGAAAAGCAAGAACTATGAAACTTGATCTTTTGAGAAGAAAAGATTTGATTTGGAAAAAATTGTAAAGACGCTTCTCTATTAAAGTTTTATGTAAAGATTACGTTGAATCACAAGAGTTGGATTTACATAAAATTAAGGTAGAAAAATGATGAACAGACACAACCTTTCATTAAAAGATACTTTTTCATCAAAAGATATTTTATTAAAAAGATACCTCTTACAATTATTAATTCAGTTTAAATAAAAATTCAACAATCCCCCACTTGTTTAAATATAAATTAGGACATAAAGAGCAAGTCTTGTTCATGCATATAGTAATGCATCTTTCGATTTGAACAATATCTTAGTGCAATACTTTAAGACAAAATTGAAATATTACATAGCATAATGGCTTTGAATGGGTTATTCTTTGTTATAACATCGGTAACACTACAAACATAAGCATTTCATTTCTGCTTTCCACTAAACATGCTTAGCGCTTTTATGGTCATATGCTAACCACAATTCATGAACATTTATGAAAGCAACTCCAACTCTCAATCGAAGTTACACCACTTTTAATAGGTGAAGTTCTGTTAGTGTTTCTCATATTTGAGACACTTGTTCCTTGAGTTGAACCTCGTTAAAAGTATTAGAACTCAATCCTCCAATTTATAACAATCAGTACTAGTATATCTCTTACTTAAGTACTGAACATCCACTTATCAATAACTTGTTGTTACTGTTTGAACCCATAGCTCCATTTCACAGTGTCGAGTAGGATTGCATTATTGGTGGATCTAATTAAGGAGTTTTAACATTCTCAAATTTAAATTTTTATTAAACAACTTTCTTTTAAAAAAAAATAGTAAATAGATTAGTCAAATTCTTTTGACTCTACCAATGTTATAGAAATTATTCCATCTTGAATTAATTTTCTCACTCAATCATGTCAAGAACTTATGTGTTTTGACTTTTCATTATACAATCTTTATATCTTGAGTTAGAGTACCTTGGCTATTATAAAATTGATGTCATATTTTGCAAAATAATGAATTTTCTAAAAATAGATAGAATCCCGCAACACCCAACTCCTTTCCTTGCATCCACTAAAACAAGTCTATTTCTTGATTTTAAACATTGTACCTCCTTTAGAGGTAACATTCGTCATGTGATAAATTTATTTTCTCACATATTTGATACCGACTTGTATCGATACATACTTATAAAATATAATATAAAACTTAGAGATTCGTAAATCTTTAGTTCTCTAAAGAAAATCAAGAACTCAGCTACTGACTCTTCCTATAATGGTTACTTACATACAGAGGCGAACCCAGGATTTGAAGTCTGGGGGTACACCAGTATTGTCAAAGGCGCGTATAAGTTCTGAATAAATACTTACATTTGTGTTGACTGCTCGCCTCGTTTAATGTGCAGTTTAGGTTCTAATTTATAAGATATACTTTTCCTTGTCAATGAGGCTTTTCTGGAGATACGAACACTAACAATTGATATTTCACTTAATAAAAAAAAATTAATTTTTGTGTTTATATATTTGTCATTCATGCTTATATTATTAGTCTTGAACTAGACATATGTTTATATTTTTTTTCCTTTATGCCTTTTTTTGTTAAATCTCACGCTTTATTTGTACTTTGTGCTTAAATATAATGACCTTGAAGCTTTTGTTGCCCTTTTTTGCTTTTGCCAAGGCGATGAGAATTGTCTTTAAAACTAAAACTTGGTTGAGGAGAATAATATCTATCCATTTCAATTCACAAGAATCAATAACAAATTCCTACAAAATAAAAAATTCATCAAGAATATAAGTAAAAATAATTAATTATTTATTTTTAATAAAATCCCATGAACTTAAATAGAAGCAAGAAAATAGAAATAAATAAATTTTACACACTAACTTTCAAGCAAAAAGTAAACATTAAAAGCAATTAACATTACCCAAACTTGAATAAAAAAATAAAAATTGAAAGGAAAAAATGTGTACCTATTAGCATCAAATGAAAAATTGCTCCTTTCTCTTTGTTTGGGTACTATTAATTTGTAATTAAGGATGAGTGGGGTCAAATAGGTGGCTGCCTAGCTGGTGGCATTTAAACGTATATAAAGGAGAAGTAAAATGAAAAAATCAAGCGACTCCATCAAGAATCGAACACGCAACATTGGGCCAAAAGGGCTTCAGTGTTTAAGTTCCAAACCAGTGCACCCACACAAGTTTTATTCCTGAGGTTGCACAATTAAATATATTAACACTTTATTAGGATATATATATGTATATATACGATTTTTTTAAAAATTTATCGGATGCACGTGCACCCTCGAGACACCACATGGGTCCACCTCTGCTTACATAAGTTAACCCACAATTCTTTTATCATAATTAGTTAACTCAATCTAGCATCAAATAGGATATTTTTCTCTTGTATTTAAGTAACTAAGTTTATTTAGCACTTTCTCAATGTAATGAAATTAACTCAATACATTACTCTCATTATTTTATTTGATCTTGATACCAAACATATAGTATCATTTTGTCCAAGATCTTCATGCGAGCTCTCCACCAAATAAAGTGAGTCCCATTGAATAATAGAGATCTGGTGGTGGATTGTTCTTCACAGTGCTAGTAGGAGGTGCATAATTCATTCTAATCTTATCTTAATGTGTTAACCTTTTAACAAGATAACCTGCTCTATACCAATTGATATTCTACACGTCCTGAAGTTCTTAACGAACTATGGATAATTAAGTTTCTTGAATGGATCGGGTTGTCTAACGTGTTTCACCAACGTGATACAAAATAATAAACTTAAGAACATACATTTTTATGTTGAGAACATCTGAATCACAACTACACCTCAGTAGGATTTACCCCAAAATTTTCTAAATAATGAGCCTTTTAAAATAATCAATTACAAACTCTGAAATCTAAGAAATTATAAACTCTAATTTCAAAACAATTCATAATCCTCTCAAGGCTTGCGACCCTAAATCACCAAGTTATCTCAACTTGAAGACAATCTCCTATTCTAGTTTATAACGCACCGGAATTGTAATTTCAAAATGATTATAACTCAAAGAACGCTCCTAATACAATCAAGTTAAACTCTAGCTAGACTCATCTATGTATAGACTTGTTCCTTATTAAGAGTTCTTCACGCAACACTTCAATATTCTCAATATCTGATTTTTGCCTTTGCTTGTTATGAGTGTACAAACGACTTAATGGGAGCTCTTAGGTATTTATGGATGTTAATACTTGCTTCCTTTAAGTCGGTTTGCTTTTCCTTCAATTGAATCTCACTCCTTTTTTGAAAACTATTTTGAGGAATTCCATTCCTACTTGGACACTTTTACCACCTTCCTTTTTAACTCCTTTTTTTTTACATGAATTCACCTAATAAAGTATCCCTTTATAGTAAGGAATTCATGTCTTGAATCAGCATCTTTTTAACTTGTATTGCTTGTGTCATCAAATTCAAACGAAGATCTCTTCTTCACTGCATATTGCTAGTGTAGATGTACCATGTGAGTTAACCTGTTTCTTGCGACTGTTCCACTAGACAACTTGATTTTCAAGACTTTTTTTTTGCATTAATGCTTTTATCATCTTCAAAACCATCACATTCCAACATAGTGGCTTACGTGAACAAGGTCTTTGAACTTAATCATCACTACTTAAGCGCCAAATTTAACCATTGCTATTTGTTGAGATTTACGAAGTCTCAAACCAATCATCGTAGAGATCCAATGATTATTATATAACCACAATAGCCCTCAATTTCATTCATGATAAATATCATTTTTAGATTGTTGGAATATATGTTCTTAGAACATAAAATATACGAAGAAGCACACAAGATAAAGGGTTGATAATATGAATACTGGATACAGAATTTGGAGCTTGAAACACATGCGAAACGCATTCCTAAAAAAGATAGTTGCTCTCACTCCTCTGTAGGTTGCTATGGGATTATGCACAAATATTTTTAGTGGATATGACAAGCCTATAAAATTCTACACCAAGCAAATAGTAAAGAAATTCTTTTAGAAAATAAGAACTATAAAATTCGATCTTTTGAAGAAGAATAAATTTCTTTTGAGGAAAGTTGTAAAGACGCTTTTATATTAAAGTTTTTTGTAAAGATTATGTTGAATCACAAAAAGTGGGATTTAAATAGAACTTAAGTAATCAAAGGATGAAATAATATAATCTTTTATTAAAAGACATCTTTTCATCAAAAAATACTTCATTAAAAAGATACCTCTTATAATTATTAATTCAATTTAAACAAAAATCTAGCATTTAAGGCTACTGAGCATAAAGAGTTTGAGACTAGAGCAGGACGAGTTCAAATAATGTTCTCCAAAATTTGATATGGACTGTGTGTATATTAACTTTGTTTATTTGTCCTTTATCATTACTGTAATAGATAATTTATGTAAATATAATTTTCAATTAATAGAATTTACTGATCTCATTTTAAAGATAAATTATATTATTACACTGTCATACTCTTTCAATTACTATCTTTTAGTAACTAAACCATTTAGAAGTCATTTGGTGTGAGGGATAAAAAGAAATAGTAGCGGGATAAATTTTTAATACCTCTTAATCCATTGTTTGATTGTAAAGTGTGGGATAACTTATCCCAAGATTAATAATTAACATTGGGATAAGTTATTTCTACCTTTGGGTAGTATAGTAATATCGGGATAACTTATCCCAGAATAAAATGTGTAAAATAACAAAAATACCCTCCTTAAACTCTCTTTTATACATCACTTTTTACATCCATGTATATTCTCATATTTTCTAATACCATTTCCTTCACTACTCGTTATTTTTTTTGATAATATATTTTTCTATTAAAAATTAAACTATAAATATAATTTTATTTATGAATATATTATATGTTGAATTTGTTTGCTTAATTCTTATGTTTATTTATAATTTGATTTCTCTTATAAAAATATGACTCCACTATTTAATTACATATTTTTAATTAAATAGTCTTTTTGTCACTTAAAAGTTTAATTTTTATATATCAATTAAAATAAAAATAATTTTAATATTTTATAATATAAGAGTGACATGTGTTGAAATGAAGTGATAGAAACAATAAAATCTTTTTACTTATAACAAATTTAAGATGGAATTTTATTTTTAAAAAACACATGGCACAATTATGAGAATGCACACACAAAAATATTTAAGCAAAATAAGATGAAAATTTTATTTTTAAGAATGAATAAATAAAGTTTGCAAAGAAAATATAAGCAAAAATAGAATAAGGTAGAGGATATTTTTGTAAACAAACGACTTATTCTTGAAAATTATACAATGCATACTATTTTGAATTTGACAAATCAAACACTCAATAAGAAATAATCTCATCATAACGAATCTCAATATAACTTATTCTAACATAACTAATTCCAGCATAACTTGTCCAAAAACCAAACGATCCCATAATGTCACTATCCAACTCTATAGCTGATAATAGACAAAAAAAAAATTAATGAAGCCAACATGTTGCTCGGAAAAGAATCCAGAAAGGCCATATACCAAAATATTTAAACCTTCCAACTAGGGCTGTTAAGTGGGCTAGGCCGGGTCAACCCAAAACCGATCCGTCAAGTTTAATCGGTTTGTGGGCTGGTCCGAATTCGAGCCTGGTTAAAAGGGTCGGTTCGATTTCGGGCGCAATAGTAAATTTTTTAAAAACAATCCGGGACCGGACCACTTAACATAATCCGGTCCAACCCACCTAAACTCGTTCAAAACCTGTCCAAAATTCGGTCAAAACCAAAAAAAATAATTAAAAGTCTTTCTTCAATATACACTATATATACCCACCTATATATATTTTAAATATGTTAAACAATATATATACACTATATATATAGTATATACTACATTAGAATTTAAAAAACATATACACATATACACAATTACACATGTAATCGTGTAATACAATTATACGTTAGTTAAATATATATACTACTCTAAATAAAACATATGCTCCAAAATATATACTACAATATAATGATATATATACTAATTAATAAAACATATACACACGTATACGTTAAATATATACTACTTTAGAGTCTATAGAGGATATATACACATATATACGCACCATTCAATATATATGTACTACTTTAAATAAAATATACTACAATATATACGCACACTATATATATAGTTATATACTAATTTATAAAACATATACACATGTATGCGTTAAATATATACTACTTTAGAGTCTATATTCTATATATACACATATATACGTACCATTCAATATATGTACTACTTTAAAAAATATGCTCCAAGATATATACTACAATATAATGATATATATACTAATTTATAAAACACAGACACATGTATACGTTAAATATATACTACTTTAGAGTCTATAGAAGATATATACACATATATACGTACCATTCAATATATATTTACTACTTTAAATAAAATATACTACAGTATATATGCTACAATATATACACACACTATATATATAGTTATATACTAATTTATAAAATATATACATATGTATATGTTAAATATATACTACTTTAGAGTCTATATTCTATATATACACATATATACGTACCATTCAATACATGTACTACTTCAATATATGTACTACTTTAAAAAATATGCTCCAAGATATATACTACAATATAATGATATATATACTAATTTACAAAACATATACACATGTATACGTTAAATATATACTATTTTAGAGTCTATAGAAGATATATACACATATACACGTACCATTCAATATAGATGTACTACTTTAAATAAAATATACTATAATATATATACTACAATATATACACACACTATATATATAGTTATATACTAATTTATAAAACGTATACACATGTATACGTTAAATATATACTACTTTAGAGTCTATATTCTATGTATACATATATATACGTACCATTCAATATATGTACTACTTTAAAAAATATGCTCCAAGATATATACTACAATATAATGATATATATATATTAGTTTATAAAACATATACATATGTATACGTTAAATATATACAACTTTAGAGTCTATAGAAGATATATACACATATATACGTACCATTCAATATATATGTACTACTTTAAATAAAATATACTACAATATATATATTACAATATAATAATATATATACTAATTTATAAAGCATATACACATGTATACGTTAAATATACACTACTTTTGAGTCTATAGAAGATATATACACATATATACGTACCATTCAATATATATGTACTACTTTAAATAAAACATATACTATAATATATATATACTACAGTATATACACACACTATATATATAGTTATATACTAATTTATAAAACATATACACATATATACGTTAAATATATATTCTTTTAGAGTCTACATTCTATATATACACATATATACGTACCATTCAATATATGTACTACTTTAAAAAATATGCTACAAGATATATGCTACAATATAAATGGCTCAAACGGTCAAAAATATATATATTTTTGAAAAAAAATTAAACGGGCCGGTTAATCGACGGGCCTGGACCGGGTTTGGTCCGGTCCAGATTAACCGGGCCCAAAAAAAACCCATCCCAGGACTCGAAACCCTACAGCCCGTGGGCTGATCGGGCTAGGTCATACCGGGTCGGGCGACTATGGTGGGCCGGATCAAATTGGCCCGTTTGATAGGCTTACTTCCAACATTAAGAAATTTTACGTACAGTACTGACTTAGGGTGTGTTTGGTATGAAGAAAATATTTTTCTGAAAAATAAGTCGGATTCTTATGTGTTTTCTTATGTTTGGTTTTAACTTTACGTACGGTACTGACTTAGGGTGTGTTTGGTATGAAGAAAATATTTTTCTGGAAAATATTTTTCTAGAAAATAAGTTGAATTTTTATGTGTTTTCTTATGTTTGGTTGGTGAGTGACAAATATTTTTCAAAAATTATTTTCTAGTGTTTGGTTGGTGAATAAAAATTTATTTAGAAAATACATTTTAGTGTTTAGCTAAAGAGTAAAAATACATTTTAGAAAAATAATTTTTGATTTCGAAAAATATTTTTTTTAGGGTGTGTTCGAAATGGAGGAGGAAAAATATTTTTTAGGAAAATAAGTTATTTCTTACTTATATTCTTGTGTTCATTATGCAAATTGGTAAGTATTTGTTTTCTAAAAGTATTTGTATATATTTAATAAAAACAAGGAGAACGAATATGATAAGAAGGGTGGGATAAGAAAATCATTTTGAATTAAAAAAAAAGTATTATTTTTCTCGGGGAGAAGGGCTGGTAGGTGGGGGTTGGGTTGTCAAAATAGATGGTAGGAGTGTGGTAAAAAAAAAAAATTAGTTTTTGAAAAAAATAAATTAATTTTTTAAGCGGTAAGGGGGGAGGGGCGGCTACTAGAAGATGGGGATCGGGGTAGAATAGTGAGGGTGGGGTAAGAAAAAAATTAAAATTTTTAACAAAATAAATATAAAAATTTAAAAATTAAATATTCTTTTTGGAGGGAGTAGGAGTTTGAGTTTTGGGGTAGGGGATGAAGTAAGAAAAAAATGAAATATTTTTTCCGGATGGGGGTAGGGGTGGGGGTTGGGATAGGGAAGTGAGGATGGATAAGGAAAAAAATTAAAATTTTCAAAAAATAAATTTAAAAATTAACTGTTTTTTGAGGGGGGGGGGGGGGGGGGGGGTAAGAAACAAGTTTGAATTAAAAAAAAATATAAATATTTTTTTTTGGAGGGAGGGGTAGGGGTGTTTGGGTTTTGGAGAGAGAATGAGGTAAGAAAAAAGATTGAAATATATTTTTTGGATGGGGTGGTAGGGGGTGGAGTGGGGTAGGAGATTAGTGGTCGGAGTAGGGGTGGATAATTTTGAGAGTTGTATGAACATTTCAATTTAAGAATGAGGTTGAAAAAGAGTTTTGAAAAATGTTTTCAAAATATTTAAACCAACCAAACATGAGAAAATTGAAAAACATTTTCAAGAAAATGTTTTCCTTCATACCAAACACACTCTTAAAGCCAATCATTTTATCCTACAGAAATTCAATTTATAACTATCAATAGACTAGAACATTACACAATAAAAATTTTATAACATTTTTCTGATTCTCTTTTTAATTAAAGAAAAAAGTAGCAAATTATGTAAGATGAAACAAGTTGAAAACAACAAATTAAGCTATGCAAAACGAATTAAAGTCAGCGAATTTGCTCCACAGCAAACATTGTCCTAATACACTACAAAAACAATACATAGGAAACTTCCCAAATATCGGCCATTTCTTAATCGAGTATACTATCAACGAAAAAAATTAAATAAACCAATCAATTTGAAATTTTGAATCCACATATCAACGTTTGACCGTTTCTTATTTTCTCGTTTATCAAGCAACAAAAAAAATAAAAATAAAAAATGTAACAAGAAAATCATCCTTTATTTGGCAATACGCGTACAAGTTTGATGTTTCTTTCCTAGAGGCCAAGACAACATTATGATATTGGATTACCTAAATTCAAATATTTTCAAAATAAGATATAAATTTTTATATAATGAATTTATTGAAATTACTAGTACGACTAGTAGGAATGAACTTAATAAGTGTAAAAAATATAACGAGTATAATACGAAAAAAAATTGAAAATTAAAATTATAGTAACTTAAATCCTAAATCAGACTATCTACTTTGAGGATAAAAATTTGGACATAAAATATTTACACCAAGTCGATAGATAGATATTAATATACGTATAAATATAAATCTGTAACATTTAATCATAATTAATTAATGTATGTATTCATTTCATTAAATTATTTAATTAAATTACACCATCAATTGATACGTGGAGTAAATTATGATGAATTTATGATCTCTCAACTAATTTATCCAAGATTAAGTTTGACTTAGATCTATACTACATTTGATTGATTGACAGTATCAATTTGGAAAATAAATTTATATTGCTAATCACGCACAATATAAATTTAATCACAAACTAATCATGGTTATCCCATCTTATCCCTGATAGCTTTACCTTGCTTTTAGCTTAAGTTATGGCTGCTTTGATTTGCAGCATAATCATGTTAGAAAAGCAAAAGAAACGCGTTTGACATTTGCAGAATATACTTATCCTATTCCCCATTTTCTCCACTTCAAATTCCTTCTTCCCATTCTGCACTAATTAAAGCAGATTCTCATCACACTCTTTTATAACAATACCTTTTTACATTGATCACCAAACCAGCTATGAATAACCAATCTAATATTTCTCAAGAACCCGCACAACCCTCTACAACTTCTGATCATATGGATAGGCAGAAATGGGGCACCCATGTCATGGGTCCTCCAGCAGTACCAACTACTCATCCAGACAACAAAAAAGCTGCCTTATGGAAAGCTCATGATCAGCAGCCTTACCTTGTGTATTCCCCTGTTGAAAAAACTAGCAACAATCCTATTGATTCTGTTGCTCATGTGTTCAATTCTTGGAGTAATAGAGCTGAGACCATCGCCCGCAACGTCTGGCATAACTGTGAGTTTTAATTGTTTAACTAGTGTGTGATCGCATTATTTGAAATATTTATATTTGCCACGTATATTAGTTAAACTCTTCAATTATATTTACTCTTTGTATGAGACAAGTTAGTGGAAATTCTTTTGGATAAAGAGTTGACTAATCTGAAGTCCTTAGTGTAGCCAAATCAGTTTGATTGGTACGAGAGTTTTTTTTTTTTTTAAATCATTTGATTGATAGATGCAAGGAATTCAAAGAATATTGGAATGATCAGTTAGTGAGACTTGGAGTGGCGTTAAAAGTTAAAAGAGGTTTAAAGAAATTGCTGAAAAATCAAAAGAGAATTGAAAAAGTAAAACTTAAATAATTCTAATTATATTGAATAATTGAAAGAGCGAATGATAATTGAATTGAATTGATTGAATGAATAATGAATATTGAGTGAATACAACTAATGTATAATACCTTATTTATACAAGTAAAAGAATGAAATTAACCTGAAACAAAGGTAACTAAACCGATTTCAAAATTCTATATAAGTTAAAAATCTAATTAAGATACAAAATAATAAAGAGAAACACTTGTATAAGGTACAAGATATTTGCCTCTTATCCATTAGCCTGAATACTTTTTCCTCGTGTTTGTTTATAAATTTTAAAGTTGAAATTTGCAATTTGAATGGACTTTTGAAGTTGTACGTGGACAAGCATTTTACTTAAAAAATGTAAAATCTTATAAGTGAAAGTCCAAAAATTTCCATTTTGAGCAATTTTAATTCGTCCAAAACTTAGTTGAGTGCTCCTATGGAGAAGGCGAAGCATCCTTGCCGACTTCTTCCCCACTTTCTTTTCTACTTTTTTTCTCTCCTTTTGTTTGTGCTTCTGACTTGTTCAATAGATTCGGTAAGACCAAGTTCTTGACGAAGGTAGATTTGCACAAAGCATATTGCCAAGTGCCCAATTTATACAAGTTTTTGGAAACTTGAAAATATTTGAAGATTGGATTTTCAAAATCAATGGTGAAAGACTAGCTTAGTTTCTAGTGTTTTAGACAGCTTTCAATAGCTTCTTTAACGTAGTGCAAAGAATTGCCTCTATTAAGTTGTGGGAAGCGGGCTAGCCCCTAAATATGTCCTCACCTGTAACTTCCTTTGTCGTTGCGAAAAAAGAATCTCATTTTGAATAAATTGGCCTCTCTCTAATAAGGATGAGGCTTAAATTGCCATATCATCCATCAATTTAGTTGGACACTATATCTGATTTCAAAGAAAAAGCTGAGGAGAGAGCTATACCTTCTGGAATCGGAGCAATAACTACTATAAAGCAAGGACTCCGAATGCTCCACAACTAAGTACACCCATACGGTATCTATTTGCTCAATTTTGTTGTATCAACACTTCCTCAATTTTGTTGGATACAGTGTAGTTATTGAATACATGTATCAAAAATGGACTTATGTACCATTAATGCATGCTAAATTATGAGGAAACAAACTTTTATTTATTTAATTATGTCTTTTTATGACTAGCTTCACCTGACAAAATGTACTTACAATGCCCAAATTAATTACCAAGTGCTGATAAATTTGTTTTGTGCTTTATGTTACAGTGAAAACAGGTCCATCGGTATCTGAAGCAGCATGTGGAAAACTTAAATTGACAGCCAAGGCATTGACAGAGGGTGGATTTGAGCCACTTTACAAGCAGATTTTTCCAACAGACCCAAATGAGCAGCTGAAGAAGACATTCGCTTGCTACCTTTCTACAGCAACTGGTCCTGTTGCTGGAACTCTATATCTGTCATCAACCAAGGTGGCGTTTTGCAGTGATCGGCCCTTATCTTTCAGAGCTCCATCTGGACAGGAGGCTTGGAGCTATTACAAGGTAATATTTTGCAAATTTAGATTAGTCTTCTTTCGGAAACTGTCTCTCTACCTTTCAAGATAGTGGTAAAGTCTGCATACACTCAACCTTTTCAGATCCTACTTGTTGCATTACACTGGTTGCGATATTGTTGTTGTAGGCTAGTCTTCTTGCTATCTGCTAGAAAAATCTCATCGAGATAGATCTAGTTGACGACTTCATATTTCAACTAAAGGCACAAGGGTGCAGCGAGCACAAGGTAGCGAGATAGATGACTAAAAACTGATGATCCCTCTTACTAGTAAAGGGAAAAGCCTTAGAGAGTTGGGATATTCTGTGAGGTCCTTTGCCTAGCTGAAACCTCTGCTCTTCAGTTGATTGGTGAATAAAAGAATTTAGTATGAAACAGTAAAAAGATATAAGAACATGATTGTCGGCAACTTCCAAAAGGAAAAAAAAGACTGATAACTCGACTTTTACACGGAGTCTGCTTCCATAATTGCTCGAGTGACAACCACCTTGCGTCCCAACCTTCTCGATTTGGTTGGGAAGTCATGGGAGTAGCAGGCTAACTAAAATAATATACTCATGCTAATGCTGTTGATTGTAGAATCTTATGAATTAAGCATGACACACATTCTATAGCTCACTATCTGGACGAAACAGTGTAAGCAATTAACGATAAGCTATAGCTTTTCAAAAAACTGTAATCATACCCCCTTAAACAAGAGTCTCCCTCTTTGACTATAAAAAGTATAACTACGGAAGCTTTTCAACTAGTGTACATCGGAAAATTTTAGTACTTGTATCACCTGTAAGTGATGGCTATATATAATACTCCCTCCGTTTCGAATTAGTAGGCCCTTTCAACCATGACACACCCATTAAGAAATCCAATGATTAGGAGTATATTTTACCTTTCTACCCTTCATAACATTGTAAGACTCAATAATTAATGCTGAACATTATTTTGGTGCCCAACAGTAAATAATTGGCTAATCGTAACTCTCTTCTTAAAAGGTTTACAGAACAAATTTGAAAAAAATGAATATTGCAAGTCTACTCCTTCCAATACCTAAAGATTTAGAGAAATTCTTTTGAAAGAATTCTTCCAAGTTGGGACCTTCGTTGATATCGTAACACCGTGAAGTTTAATGATTCATGTACCATACACGAACATGCAATTAAAACGATGAATATAAAATCAAGCTTAAGACTTTGAGAATGAAAGTGAATGACAACTTCCTTATATAGGCAATTATTAACTCGTATTATATGGAGTAGTATCTTATAAGAATAGTAATGAATGACTATTGAAAAGTGGTGTCGTGTCATCTTATAGGAATAATATTAGTAGTACACCTTGAAGGGAAAAAAGTCAAGTCATAAAATTTGTATTGATAATATAAAAATGTTATTTTCAAAAATTTTGAAAAGTGTAGATTATTTAATACTCATTAAAGGTAGAATGGGAAAAATTAAGTGTAAAATAGTTTTGATTTGATAAGTTGGACAAATAAGTTGAAATAAAATTTTTTAGAAAGAGGACCAACTAATTCGAAACGGATGGAGTATATTAGTTAGGGAGAATGAACTTGAGAAGGAAAAAAAAACTGTGGATTTTAAGTAAAATTGTAATATTAGCTACAACATTCATCCCTAATTTGTCGCTGAATAGCCCATTGCTAACTGATTGTCTATGTAGGTGGCAATACCATTGGCAAACATTGGAAATGTCAACCCAGTAGTCATGAGAGAAAATCCATCAGAAAGGTATATTCAAATTGTCAGCATAGATGGCCATGACTTTTGGTTTATGGGATTGATCAATTTTGAGAAAGCAAAGCATCATCTCCTAGAGACTTTATCACATTTCAGAGGCCAACCTTATGGTGGATATTGAAATGTTATGTGAGTGACATTTTCTTGGATTGCCCGTCTGTTTTGTTCTCTTTATGTATTTGGAAGAGATATTAACATACCATTACTAGTATGTCACCATAAAGTAGAGATCTTGGGTGTTTCAGATGTTTTCAAGAAAATACTCTCTTGTCCATGTTTCTCTTGTACACATTAAAAAATTATTCTCATCGTCCATCTTTACTTATCCACGTTACTAAAAATAGATGTCAAAAATATTTGTCTAATTTGGATTACCAATGGATAGTTTACCCATTTGTGTCATTTTACTCTTGCTATTAAATACGAATTCATTATCTAATTCATTTCTCAAAGTTTTAACTTAATTATATTCGAAGAGTAATGTAGTAAAATTAATCATATTATTTATTATTTCTTAAAATGTGTGTCAAGTCAATACTAGACAAGTAATAATAGACGAAGGAAATATTAATAAGAAGGATATTTCAATTAGGAAAAATCCTTTTGGCCACAATAGAAAAAAGTTATGTTCACACTATAAACTAGTTAACTTTTAGACATTTTTACCCTTTTACCTTAAAAATTAAATATATTCTTTTCTCCTATGTCCAATACATTGATTATCTTAATCTTAGTTAATTCCCATATTCATGGAAAAGTGTTTTTTTTTTTTCATAATTTTGTTTTCATAGCCAATTTTTCCTAGCAAATACATTTTCAATAATATTTTTCATAGGCAAATACATTTGTTTAAGTATTATCCATATTTAATATGTATTTTTGAAAAACGTATTAGGTAGAAATTCCTAATTTTAGATAGTATAATTTTACACTTTTTCAAGTTAAGAAAACATAATTAGTTAGAGATCTCAAAATTTTATTTGTGACAGTGAAAGACAATCAGTACTTTAATTCGGATTTTCTAAGTTTGAACATAACAT